>NW_027496081.1:0-32348 GCF_021521415.1 Bidens hawaiensis
AAGTGAAGAGGTAGGTCCCAGCAGAGACCAGTTGGTCCCGCAAGACTCACCTTGAACAGGGTTGTCTGCGCAAAGGCCATCTGCTCCCGCAGGACCCACCATGCTCATAGAATCTTACGCGCAGTACGCAAGCTGTACACGCAGGGAAAGCCTCTCAATGGTGAAGTACCCCGCCTGTTCCCGCAGTTGCGGATACAAGCCATCAGGGAAGGCTACCCGCAGACAGCAAGGCTACACGTACAAGATTAGCTACTTCAGCAGTCACGTGAAGGCATGAGCAAGGCGGGAACAATCCCGCCCAAATGAGCCAGTCTGATTCTGAAAGATCTTTTGTACCATACCTACCAAGGTATGGATAGGACAGACGATCTGACCAGAACAGCCCATGAGCCAATCACAGGGTGACAGCTCACCGACAACAGTGCGAGGAGGAGCACCCTCTAGTACTGTTTGTCACTATTAGCCGCTGCCTACTCACCAACTCTCACTGTGGAGCAGGCGCAGCCTACAGTTGGTGGAATAGTATTACTGTTGGCCGTAACCTATTCACCAACCAGCATGGCCTGCGTACAATCCACAGTCAGTAGGACGTGCATGGTCTACAGTTGGTGGAATAGTGCAGCCGACTTTATTACTGTTGGCTGTAACCTACCCACCAACCAGTATGGCCTGTGCGTAATCCACTGTTGGTTGAACAGGAATACTATTCAGCCGGCTGTACCTTCTAGAAAACCTACCTTCGGCTATAAATACTCCAATATCTTGGAATGGTAAGATCATCTACTATCTCGTATAACTTACTTGATAACTGCTCTAATAGTATTCACATACTTTTATATTCAAAGAGCAATATAGACTGATTCTCACGCCGGAGGGTGGTCACAAGGAGGAACCCCCCCTTCTCAGTGACGAGCTTACGGTGTCTGTTTTGCAGGTTCCCGGAAGTACAACCTACTCTGCTGGACCTAACCTTCGTGGGAAACATTACCTGGCCCCCAGATTACCTGTAATCTGCCCGGGGTTGATTAGTGTTTCTTCATTGGCGCCATCCGTGCATAAGGCTAGAACTACATCTTTCTCCAGTTTTTCAAAACTTCCAAGATGACTAGAGAAATTCCGGTAACCACAACCCCAGCCACTGGGGTAAACACCGGCAACACAATATTTACAAACACTACCCCAGCCACCCAAGCTGGGGCAAGTGAAATACATTTTACGAACACTACCCCAGTCACTCATGTAGGGGCAAGTGGAGTAAATATTCCACTGGGATTCACTGATGCCCAGCTGGAAAAACGACCTCGAGCCCCTCGCCAAACACTTGATCAAGTGAAGGCATGGGCCGAGGCACGTCAAAGAGAATTTCAGGCTGAGTTGGACGAACGCTTGCGTTCAGTCCAACAAGCTGAGGAATTCGGTAGTACTCGTCAGCACCTCAACATGAGTAGTGAGTACGAGTACTCAGACGGCGAGGGGGAAGACTCCGACACCGATGCGAACCCTCGCCATAGGGCGAAAGGGAAGCATAAGGAAACGGATCCCCAGCCAAAAAGGAATTTTGGGGAAGCATTCCAACCAGTCACAGAAAAAAGCGAGCGTGACTTCTCCAAGGCCTTTAGACCTACTGCTACAAACGCAGGAAGGTCAAAATTTGCAAGGGACATTGCAGAAGTAATCGCCCCGAGGAGTGCCAAACAAATGTCCAACATTGGCACATACGATGGTCTATCCGACCCAGATGACCATCTGAACAGGTTCATTGCGGGGGCAACCGTCAGTAACTGGACGGAACCCACGTGGTGCTACATGTTCCAGATGACTCTGGTAGGAGCAGCCAGAGCATGGTTCGACCGTTTACCGGTCCACCACATTTATGACTGGGCAGACTTCCAGAACAAGTTCAGTCAACAGTTTAGTCAACAGAGGAAGCACACTGAGGAGCAGTGGACGATCCTCAACTGTGTCAGAGAAGAGGATGAATCCTTACTGGACTTCATCACCCGCTTCAACTCCAAGAAGGTGAGTCTGGGCAACATCAGTGAAGACCTCGTTCGCGCCGCTTTCATTCAGGGCGCTGAATACCCAGAACTCATCCGCACTCTGACGGGTAAAGACGGCATGCCATCCACGTGGGATGCCATAATGACGGCAGCCAAGCGCTTTGCCGAAACAGAGAAACAGCTGGGAAGAGATCTCCCCCACAATACAAACCTCTACACGCAGAGGACAAGGGAGAACAATGTGAGAACCGCCCGGCTAAACAAAAAGAGGCGGCAAGGTATTTGGCAGTCAAGGATAAACTTTGACACCCCCTCAAGCTCTCACCCTCTGGTTGGCGGAAGGGACAAAACGCACCCTTCGAACCGGAAAAAACCGTTGGACGCCACTCACCAAGAGCGTCACGGAGATATTTGCCACGGAAAAACTGCCATGGCCAAAAGCCCCAGTGATCCGACAGAAACCCAATGCGGATCAAAGCAAGTCTTGTGACTTCCATGGGACAAAAGGCCATAGCACTGAGGAGTGCACATCCTTGAGGGACATCGTCGAGACATTCGTCAAGGATGGGAGGCTCGCACACCTCGTGGCATCTATCAAGAAGGGAGGAAGGAACGACAACAGGTACAGGGGTAACGGACGGAAGCCCGTCGACATTAGCATCAACATGGTCCATGGTAAGGTCAGAGGAAGAAAGAGACCAATGACCGAACCATGCGCATGGAAGGAAGCAGAAGTGCGCTTCCCGCGAGTGCCGGGAGGCCCAAACAAAGAAGGCCCCATTGTCATTAAAAGCCAGCTGGGGCACTACATCACCTCCCGCACCCTCGTTGACAATGGCGCATCGTCGACAGTGATGTACAGGCAGTTCTTCGACAAGCTCGATGATGAAGACAAAGAACGCCTGGAGACGGTCTATGCTTCAATGGAAGGGTTTGACGGCAGCATGAACACTCCCTTGGGCATCCTATCTTTCCCCGTCACTCTCACCGATGGGAATTATTCACGCACGGAGGATGTGGATTTTGTTGTGATGAAAAAACCACATCATACGTATGACATCCTATTCGGGAGAGACGGGATGGCAAGATTCAACGCTGTGGTATCCTCAGTCCACGGCATGATGGGATGGCCAACAACTGAAGGCGTAGCGATGATCACGGGCATTCCCCAGGTATGCATCGCATCTGTCTCCTCTAAACCCAAACCGAAGATGGCCAAACAAACCATCACTGAGCCTGAACAGTGGGCATTCAACGGGAAATATCCCGATCAGGCCGTTACCATTGGCCCGACAATTGTTGATCCAACACGCACCTTACTCAAGCGCTTACTGCAGCGAAACGCAGACATCTTCGCGTGGACACCAGCCGACATGACTGGTGTACCCCGGGGAAAGGCAGAGCATAAGCTCAAATGCGATCCGGCCGTAACGCCGATCGTACAAAAGCGCAGAGTAATGGGGCCCGAGCAAACCAACGCGTGCAGAACCCAAGTCAAGGAACTCCTTGATGCGGGCATCGTGCGCGTTAGCAAATATCAAACATGGGTTGCAAATCCCGTAATGGTACCGAAGAATAACAAACAATGGCGCATGTGCATAGATTTCAAAGATTTGAATAAAGCATGCCCCAAAGATTGTTATCCGTTGCCAGAAATTGATCTCAAGGTGGATTCGGTGGCACCATTTCGCCTTAAATGCTTCTTGGATGCGTATAAGGGGTACCATCAAATCCACATGGCTGTGGATGACCAGGACAAAACCGCCTTTCGGACGCCCGATGGCACATTTTGTTATAAAATGATGCCGTTCGGACTTAAGAACGCGGGGTCCACGTACCAACGACTTATGGACAAAGAGTTTCACGCCCAAATTGGGAGAAACTTGGAAGTCTATATGGATGATTTGGTCATCAAAAGCCCCGAGCCAGAGACGATGTTGAAAGACATTGAGGAAACTTTCAACACGCTCAGAAAGATAAACATGAAGCTCAACCCGAGCAAGTGTTCATTTGGGGTGGAAGAAGGGAAGTTCTTAGGGGTCATTATTACTAAAGATGGCTTCAGAGCGAACCCTGAAAAGGTCGAAGCCATTGTCAAAATGGAATCACCTACCACCATAAAACAGGCTCAAACACTTAATGGACGACTAGTCGCGCTTAACCGCTTTTTGGCAAACCATGCGGATAGGTCGTTCCCTTTTGTGTCAACACTAAGAAATTGTTTAAAGAAAACGCACTTCCGCTGGACACCAGAAGCGGAAGCAGCTTTCCAGGAGATTCGATCACGCCTGATCGAACTCCCAACACTCACAGCACCACAAGCGGGAGAGGAGTTAATCCTATACCTCTCCGCAACAGATAGAGCAACCGGGGCAGTCCTGCTTGTAGAACGAAAAGGCATCCAGATGCCAATCTATTATGTTAGCCGCGTGCTGGCAGACGCGGAAACCCGGTACTCTACCCTGGAAAAACTGGTCTTGGCACTTATACACGCTTCACGCAGGTTGAGACGATATTTCCAGGGTCACCCAATCACTATTCTCACCAACTTCAAACTCTCAAATGTTCTAGGCAAACCCGAGTTATCGGGACGCCTAGCCAAATGGGCAATTGAATTGGGAGAATATGCGATTCAATACAAGCCGAGACCAGCCATTAAAGGCCAGGTCCTGGCTGATTTTATTGCCGAAGTCCCCGCTGCGCGGGAGAAAGAGTGCCAGGAGGAGGTTCAACCCTCCCCAGCACACGAAATCGATGAGGTCTGGCGACTCTATACTGATGGAGCAGCTAGTAACGAGGGTTCAGGCGCAGGGTTAAAATTAACAAACCCAGCAGGCCAGGAATATACTTATGCTATTCGGCTGGATTTCCCAAGTACGAATAACGAAGCTGAATATGAAGCATTCCTGGCCGGATTGAGGATTGCGCGAAAGATGGGTGTCAAAAATTTGGAAGCCCACGTTGATTCCATGCTAGTGGCAAACCAAATAAACGGGACGTACACGGCTGTGAACCACACAATGGCCCTGTACCTTGCCCAAGCCAAAGCCATCATGCGCGATTTTAATGATTGTAAAGTGATACACGTCAAGCGCAGCGAAAACAAATCTGCGGATGCGTTAAGCAAGCTTGCATCACTGGCCTTCACCCACTTGGGAAAGGACATCCGCGTGGAACTCCTCGAAACACCATCAGTCCCGCACAAGGAAATTTGTGTCATCCAAACCGGTACAGAAACATGGATGACCCCAATAATAAAATACCTTGAAGCAGGAACGTTACCAGAGTCGAAGTCACAGGCAAGAAAACTACGCTGTAAAGCACTAAATTATCAGCTGGTCAATGACACCCTTTACAGACGTAACTTTCTTGGCCCGTTGTTAAGATGCGTGGACAACCAAGATGCTGACTACCTCCTGAGGGAGGTTCACGAAGGCATCTGTGGAGTACACGCAGGCCCCCGCGCTGTGGTAGCCAAGCTAAACAACGCGGGATACTTCTGGCCGGGGATGCATATGGACGCGTTGGCATACATCAGAAAATGCAGATCTTGCCAGCTTTACGCACCCAACACGCATCGCCCGAAAAATGATCTTGTTCCTGTCACTTCCTCGTGGCCATTTCAGAAGTGGGCCATCGACGTGACAGGCCCATTTCCAACAGCAGCTGGGAATGTTCAGTTCCTAGTGGTAGCCATTGACTACTTCACCAAATGGATAGAAGCGAAACCTTTAGCCCAAACAACCGCAAAGCATATCAAAAAATTTATTTGGGAATTTATTATTTGTCGTTTTGGACTTCCACAGAATTTGGTAAGCGACAATGGCACCAACTTTGCTGACAAGAAGCTGCAGCAGTGGCTGAAAGAACTTCAAATCACCCACACCTTTACCTCAGTGGCACACCCGCAAGGTAACGGTGAGGTGGAAAGAGCAAATAAGAGCATCGTCGAAGGCATAAAGAAAAGACTCTTGGAACATAGATCCGGTTGGGTGGACGAACTTCCACACGTCCTTTGGGCAAACAGAACGCTGAAGAAGACCAGTACGGGAGAAACCCCGTTCAGTCTCACTTATGGCACTGAAGCCATGATCCCAGTCGAAATCGGTTTACCCTCACCAAGGGTCTTAATCCAACCAGAAGACAATGATGCGGAAAGACGGTTAGACCTTATGCTAGCCGAAGAGCGCAGAGACTTAGCCGCCGTGCGTGAAGAAAACTACAAACGACAAATGCAAAAATACTACAACACGCGGGTAAAACTCTGCAACTTCAAGGAAGGAGACTACATACTGCGTAACAACGAGGCTTCGAACCAACAACGCCCAGGAAAGTTGGCCCCGATTTGGGAGGGGCCATACATTATCAAAGAGGTTCTGGGAAAGGGCGCGTACCGGCTCGAAAGGCTCGATGGCACTCCCATCCCTAGAACATGGAATGGAGCTCAATTACGCAAATGTTATATGTAGATCAATTCCAACTTGTAAAGAAAAGGCCTAGAGCCACTTCTAATGGAAATGATTCTCCTTTCATGATGTATTGATAGCTTGTAACCTATGAACTTCCCTTACAGGAAGAAGTAGTTGCGTGTGGAAGGCGGCAATACCCGCATAAACACAACGCCAAAATGTTAAAAAAGTTCTAAGGAAAACCTACACGCAGGTCAGATGTAGGTAAAGTTTAGCCATCCTTGTAAGTGCAAGTGACGGTCTTACCCGCACAATCACATTCAAGGAAGCCAAACTTAACTTACCATCTACCACGTTAAAAGGTTAACTTATGAACACTTAAAAAAGGATAAGAAAAACCTACACGCAGGTCAGATATAGGTCTAAAGTTAAAGCCATCCTTCTAAGTGCAAGTGACGGTTACACCCGCACAATCACGAAAGAGGGAGCAAAAACTTTAGTCCATTATCAACCACGTTCAAAGGTTTAACTTAATGCCTTAGAAATTTTGAAAAACCTACACGCAGGTCAGATAGAGGGTAAAGGTTAGCCATCCTACCAAGTGCAAGTGACGGTTTTACCCGCACAATCACGAAGGAGGAGGCGAAACTTTAGCCCATCATCAACCACGTTCAAAGGTTCTTATTCTAAACACTTGGGAAATTGCTAATTTAAACTAAGTATGCAAGTCATAAGTTTATAAAGCAAAGAACCCAAGGAAGGAAATAACAATCTTATACGCAAAGAGATTAATATTTCACAATCATTTACAAGAATGGCTGGGTAACTACCCGCCTAAAAGAAATCTATACAAAGCTAAGTCTATCCTACCAGCGGGAAGGGATCTTCAGGATCAGGCTTCAGGGCCACCTCCGCTTGGGCCAGCACCATCAGAGCGCGGCTGCCCAAGGAAAGCCTTAAGGATGTTTAGCCCATCATCAGCAGCAGCAGCTTCATTCACCTTCTCCACCACTGGATGCGGGAAGGCAGCGTACTGGTTCACAGCTTGGTCATAAGCAGCTTCAGTGTTAACATTGAATAAAGGGAAGTTGGAGGGCGGAAAGCCTCTCTCAGCAAACCCTAGACCAAGCAGGAAGCCAGTCTTCTGCCCATCCTCATGAGAAGCGTTGAGGCTGCGCTCATCGCATCGTCATAAGAGGTCTCTGAAAGGACCTGACGCACAACCTACAAAAGAATAAAGTTAGAACATTTTCTAATTACGAGCAGAAAGCGTAAAGAAAAAGAGGATACCTGAGGCAACGCTTCTCGAAGCAACCATTGGAGGGTAGCTTGACTTTCTTTACAAGCACGTTCGGCTCCGCTTTTATCAAGGTTGGCAAGTTGAACTTCCTTGGCGGCAGCTTCTTCGACGCTTTTGAGTTTCCTTTCAGTACGGTCAAGCACCCCCCTCTGGTCAAGGATCTCCTGCAGCTTCTTGGCATCTTCCATTGCCAAGGCGTCATGAGCATGCTGAAGAGCCTTTAATTTGCATTTAAGCTGCTCATTCTCTTCGCGAAGTGGCTCAGCAACAGCTTCAGCCTTGGCAGCCCTCTCAGTTGAGTTTCGCGCAGTCTCCTTGGCCAGCCGAAGCTGTTCATTCACAGCTTGGGCAGCCTTGGAGCGGGCCTCGAGTCGCGCCTGGACTTCAACCTCAAGGGCCTTGAATGCCTTCTCCTTCTCGGCTGCGGCAGCGGCCAACTGCCGGTTCTCCTCCCGAAGAGCCCGCGCTTCAGATATATCTTTGGCGCGAGCTGCTTTTAACTTGTCGTTTTCACGACAAAGCAGCTCGACGCGGGGCTGCGTTCGGGCCTGGAGAACCCGAAGCTCATTGGTTAGCCTACCCTCTGGTAGCTAGCCATGGCTTCCCCCAACGCACCAGGAGGAGCAGCGTGGCGAGCCCAGTCCACGCACTCCACAGGGGTGCGAAGGGTTGTTCCTCGGCGTATGTTCCATCTTGGAACATACACTTCATTGGAATCCGACACTGCAAAAGAAACAAAGGCAGTTAGGAAAAGATGATAAAAATATGTAAAGGAACAAGAACCCTACGTACCTGTAGGGTCAATAACAGGCCGATAGCCGCCAAACCCATCACCTGAACCTAAAGGAAATCCATCCAACAGGTCAGGCAGACGGGAAGGTGGCATAGATCGGCGGGAAGCCTGGCGCATACCTGAAGGTCCGGCCGTCGGTGCCGGTGGCGCAGGTATAGTGGCAGCCGCTGTGGTAGCCATGGTTGGCGCCACCTCCTCAGCAACAGTAACCGCCGGCTCCGTGAAAGATGCTGTAAAAATTGCACTCACGGCCGGCGGAGACACCTTCTCAGCTGGAACAGCCTCAGGAAGGCTGGAACCAGCGGAAGCAGGCGTAGACGCCTGGGTCGATGCCTCGGGAAGGCTGACCGAGCCTACCGTCATTGGCGGGGGAATACTTGCTCCAACTCCACCCTGGAATGCGTCAACATCCACACCTACATAAGCAAAAGTGTTAGAAAAATTTATTTTAAACAACAAATCTAGACAAGAATTATGGGGCACTTACGGGGTTTCTTGACACCGGTAACCGATGGAGCCGGCCTCTTGACACCGGTAACCGTCGTTGCCGCTGCCCTCCTCGGAGGTGACACCTGCAGCCTCCGGAGCGGTGGTCTCTTCACCACCGGGCTTCCCCGCCACCTCTGCATTATCTGACTCCGAGTCAGATAGGACTACCGGGTCGGCCGTAGAGGCCACCTTCTCCTTGCCCTTCGCGACGGCAGCCTTTCTCTTCCGCACCAGTGGAGGACCTTCTGCGGATTCCTCAGAAGAAGAAATGTCATGAACTCCAGCAGCAGGCACAGCTTTGAGAGGTTCAGGGTAGAAGATAGGCTTACCTGGCCGTCGGTGGCTCAGGATCTCTTGGCCTGGCGGGTAAACCTCCACGAACCGACCCGCAGTCTGCTCGAGGATGGGCAACTCGTTCTCGTCCAGAGCACGAGTACCCATCCGCGCAGGACCATCTTCCTCCCGCGGATTCAGGAGCGACTGAAGATCGTTACCCTCTGAAATCAACAAGAAAGTTAGAAAAAATCGTAGTCAGCAAAAAAGAAACAAGACATACCATAAGGGGTAGAGTTCGAACCATATTCAAGGACGATCGGAACCTTATCCGCATTCGCCGCCTTCCACACCCGGCTCATCCCCAGCATCACCATCGCCGACTCCGGAAACGGAAAACCGGGGACTGGACCCGGGATATCTTCGAAACCATTCCGCCTCCTCGTAGTTAAGGGCGGGAAGGTTCGGAAGCGCCTGGCCATTCTTAAACTTCATGGCGATGGGGACGGCGCGAGCGGATATGAAGAAGAACTCTCTTCTCCATGAGCGAAGACTCCGCTCGGTGGTACAAATCTTTAAACCCTTTATACGGGTTGTAAGAGTGTACCACCCCTGGATGCACCTCCAAGTGTAGAAGGTCATCAGACGGTCAACAAAGGGCTCAAGGCCCAGTATCCGGCACACCCACTCAAAGTGCCGGACCTTGGCAATGGCCATGGGGTGCACCTCTGTCAGGTGCACACCGTGCCTCTCCAGGACACGGTACACAAACTTTGTCAACGGAAACCTAAGGTTTCCGTAGACAAAGAATGCAGCATAAACCCCGATCTTGCCACTAGGGGCATCGTACACAGTATGGTGGGGTTCAGGAAACTCAGGCTCGAGAGACTCGAGCATGAACTTCCTGACGATATACTGGTACAGATCGACAGGAAGAGAACACTGGCACTCGCCAGCAGTCTTCTGATCATCAGTATCATGAGAAGACATGGTGGAAAGAAGAAAGTGATTTCGGGAAAATGCTTGCCTGAAAAGGGGAGTATTTGCCGGAAATCACTAAGAAGAAGAAGAAAGGTGAAAGTGTGAATTACAGATAACTCTCTCCCCCTTTATATAGTAATCGCAATTAATGCGGTGAATTTAATGCGGAGGAGAGAGAAATCAAAGGTGCAATGAAACTATGACACGTGGCAAAAAGCAGGCTGGCAACAGCTGTTGAAAGGACGTGTGCCAGTAATTTCGCGGCCACGCGCCTGAAAAATCACGCCCACAGCGCCTGAAAAAACGACTGGAATGACCATGTTCTGTCACGTCACCATAACTTCCTGCACGTCCTGACACAGTCAGAAGAAACTGTCGCACGACGTTTCAGAGGTTTGGACTGTTCTTATCTTTTCACCAACTCTTCGAATTTCAAAATTCAAAATTCGAAAATATTAAAAAGTAAGCGGGAAAATATCCCTTACCCCTTGGCAAACAAGTACCGTAAGACGGCTGCGGGTACAGTGTTAAGGCAAAACCCTTCACATACCTAGCACCCGCAGGGAATTGAAGCCAAGAAAACCTTGGTAAACAAGTAACCGTAAGACGGCTGCGGGTACAGTGTTAAGGCAGAACCCTTCACATACCTAGCACCCGCAGGGAATTGAAGCCAAGTACCCCGGCAACCAAGTAACTATAAGACGGGTGCGGGTACAGTGTAAAGGCAAAACCCTTCACATACCTAGCACCCGCAGGGAATTGACGCCAGGAATACCTTGGAAGTAAAGTAACCGTAAGACGAGCGCAGGTACAGTGTTAGGCAAAACCCTTCACATACCTAGCGCTCCGCTGGGAATTGAAACCAAGAAGGATCTTCTGGGCAATGCTTGCGGAAACGGAAGTAACATCCCCGCATAGCGGGAACGTCGAGAACTACGTTGTTTGAAGCTCCAAGATGGAATTGGTGGTCTTAACATAATTGATCACTATGTTCAAAACTACCAAAACCTCATGGAAAATACATACAACTGGGACTCAACGCTCCTGACTTGCGAGGAGGTTACAGACCTACCCGCATCATACCCAGAGACCAAGCAGGAAACTCGGGCATTTCTGCAAGTGACAAGGACTTCCCATGGAAAACCTTACAAAACCCTTTTCAAAACCCTTTGCTTAAGTCCAAAAGTTCACCTCACTTTATTAAACACGCATGAGAAGAACATTGGACTGGGGGGACTTGAAGAGGTAGGTCCCAGCAGAGACCAGTTGGTCCCGCAAGACTCACCTTGAACAGGGTTGTCTGCGCAAAGGCCATCTGCTCCCGCAGGACCCACCATGCTCATAGAATCTTACGCGCAGTACGCAAGCTGTACACGCAGGGAAAGCCTCCCAATGGTGAAGTACCCCGCCTGTTCCCGCAGTTGCGGATACAAGCCATCAGGGAAGGCTACCCGCAGACAGCAAGGCTACACGTACAAGATTAGCTACTTCAGCAGTCACGTGAAGGCATGAGCAAGGCGGGAACAATCCCGCCCAAATGAGCCAGTCTGATTCTGAAAGATCTTTTGTACCATACCTACCAAGGTATGGATAGGACAGACGATCTGACCAGAACAGCCCATGAGCCAATCACAGGGTGACAGCTCACCGACAACAGTGCGAGGAGGAGCACCCTCTAGTACTGTTTGTCACTATTAGCCGCTGCCTACTCACCAACTCTCACTGTGGAGCAGGCGCAGCCTACAGTTGGTGGAATAGTATTACTGTTGGCCGTAACCTATTCACCAACCAGCATGGCCTGCGTACAATCCACAGTCAGTAGGACGTGCATGGTCTACAGTTGGTGGAATAGTGCAGCCGACTTTATTACTGTTGGCTGTAACCTACCCACCAACCAGTATGGCCTGTGCGTAATCCACTGTTGGTTGAACAGGAATACTATTCAGCCGGCTGTACCTTCTAGAAAACCTACCTTCGGCTATAAATACTCCAATATCTTGGAATGGTAAGATCATCTACTATCTCGTATAACTTACTTGATAACTGCTCTAATAGTATTCACATACTTTTATATTCAAAGAGCAATATAGACTGATTCTCACGCCGGAGGGTGGTCACAAGGAGGAACCCCCCCTTCTCAGTGACGAGCTTACGGTGTCTGTTTGCAGGTTCCCGGAAGTACAACCTACTCTGCTGGACCTAACCTTCGTGGGGAACATTACCTGGCCCCCAGATTACCTGTAATCTGCCCGGGGTTGATTAGTGTTTCTTCATATATATGTGTAATGTATGTTCTTATTTTTGGCAGCATATGATGACCCAACGGCCGGTTGGTCATGCCTCCTTGGCTTATGACGATCATCTACAACACGTATAGCAACATGGTGATTGTCCAATGAATAGGAAAAGAATAAAGTTAGCTTTAATAACAAAAGAATGGTACATAGTTTAATATGCTTTTCATTTTATGGTTTATATTTTCAAAATCAATTGTTATTAAATCTGTATTACAAATGGTGACTTTGAAACTACTTAATTGTAATTTGAATTCAGTTCTTAAAATGTAAAACACACACCAGAAAAAAAAAAGAAAACGAAAGAAGAAGAAGACGCATGTGAGGCATATATTTCAAAATCATGCATGTTAAACGATCTTAATTGCGTATCTTATCGAAACATTAATCCATCCATTAATTATATAACAACACGTACACTAAACTTGACCGCTTAAATAATTAAAGAAACTAGGATCATTATTTTTTATATGTTATACAACATTACTATTATTGATTAATTTCACTTTGTATAATGTAAGTAACCATAAATTATATTGCAAGAGTGATATGATCGAGTTTGTAGCAAAAGTTTGATTCAAAATACCACCATCTAACAACACCTTTGTTGTGAACGAGACAAAAGCTTCACATTTAAATACATATTTATAGAAGAATGAGAATAGTATCAACACGGGTGGCCTCGTAAGCAGTTTAGTTTCTATTTAAGAGCAAAATACGAAATTGGTGGGTATGAGATTTCCAGAATTACAAATTATATAAAAGCAACTTTATTGTTGTTTGGATGATGTTTCAAACCTCGTCGAGGACAGTGACGGCTAAAGAAGGATGGTGTCACAACTCTAAAAAAGTAACTTAAATTTTGAGAAATATGTTGGTCAAATTTAAGTTCTAAAAACAAAATTGAATTATAAAAAAATCAAAATAACAAGAAACAATTATTTGCAATGCTGTTACGAACAATAATAGACGTGAATAAACAAATAACATTATTAATTTAATTTTAAGAGAAAATTGAAATTATAGATAACCCTTTTAATAAATAATTATAAGCAAATAATTTTTCTTAGACTTAGGGGGTGTTTGGTAGAGGGATTTGATTGGGGAGAAATTGAATTAGAAATATTTCTTTTGTTTGTTTTCCACATTTCATTTCTATTTCTCTTTCTATTTCTCTAAAACTAGAGAATTTCATTTCTCTTTAAAACAAAGAGAAATCCATTTCTCAGCAGCCTCCTCATAGCATGTCACCACCTCGTCTCCG
The DNA here is from genome assembly GCF_021521415.1 of Bidens hawaiensis. Classification (NCBI taxonomy): domain Eukaryota; kingdom Viridiplantae; phylum Streptophyta; class Magnoliopsida; order Asterales; family Asteraceae; genus Bidens; species Bidens hawaiensis. The sequence goes on from NW_027496081.1 coordinate 13,804, forward strand.
GCCACCACCCCGTCTCCGGCCGCCACCTCGTCTCCAAGTCTGCAACCGCCACCTCGTCTCCAAGTCTGCAACCGCCACCCCGTCTCCGCCGTTCGCAGTGGTGAGCACAGAGATGGTAACCGGTTGTAGGTTTGCAGGTGGTACGGGTGAACGGAGATTAGGGTTTCAAGTGGTGGTTCGTGGTAGGTTAGGGTTTTCAGATGGTCGGGTGATTGTGGTCGCAGGTGGGTGACAGTGGTGGTGGAAATCGGCGGTGGTTGCAGGTGGCTTCTGATTATCATCATCATCATCGCCACCCACAACCACCACCACAAAATCTCCAAAGAGGCAGTGATGACAGATCTGAGCCTCCTTTTTCTATATCTTATGTTTCAAAAATTTGAATATTTTTAATTTATTGTGTACTGTGGTTGAAGAAGGGGGTTTGGTGGCGGTAGCCGGTGGTGGTGGCTGTGGTTGAAGAAAGGGCTGTGGTGGTGGTGCTGGTGGTGGTGGGCTGTGGTGGTGGGGCTGGTGGTGGTGGTGGGGCTGTGGTGGTGGTGCTGTGGTGGTGGTGCTGGTGGTGGTGGGGCTGCGGTGGTGAGTGGTGTCAGGTTGGGTGGAGGTGGGGTTGGGTATGGTAGAGTTCTCTGTTTATTTTCTCGTGTACCAAACAAGAGAAATGATTCTCATTCTCCATACCAATTCTCTTTCTCTACAATTCCATTTCCATTTCTATTTTCTCTCCATTTCCATTCTCTGTACCAAACACCCCCTTAATGATTAAATGCTTGAGCATTTTATTAAATTAATTTAATTGAAGTTTCCACCTTGGATGTAGAATGAAGACAGAGTCTCACAAGATATTAAATTGGTTTCTTTTTTGTCGTTTACCATCTTAGATTATTGAACCCCTCGTGCGTTTTGGTATCAGAATCGTATTTTAAGTTTTTAACTCAAAATCATACTAATTTAATGTATTAAAATAATGATAACATAAAAGTGACAAAAACACATTATTGATTTATAAAGAGTTGGGCAACGGATCATAAGTTCATAACGTGTTTGAGTTGATCTTTTTATCATATTTAATAGTTATATGAATTATAGTGTAACTGTGTAAGAGAAAGATTGTTGATGGGTATTATTTGTTCAACTAAATATGAAAATCAAATATTTACAAAAGTGAAGTTTCATTTGTTTCTATTTTTTATTGTTTAAAGGAGTGCTGGATGCTCTAATGTCTAAAGGTTGAACCACGCCCATTGCCCTGCACACGAGAGTCCTGATAACGCATGTACCATGACTCTTTGATAACGACTTTCACTATTTTGTGCAATCTGATAGTTAGTGATAGCTCAAACAGACCCTCTATCGACCTTATTAAAAAAGGAATAAAAATGGCTTGTAAATAAAGCCGTATATACCTTTAACATGCGAACCATTTATGACATGTATGCCGTAACCACACACCTTCTCATGGCCACCAAGTATCATCGCTATTCGCTAAGTAGTCACTTTTCAATGTCACAACGACTACACGCATTGCTAGTTGCTAACATATTGACATAATCGAATAATAATGACAAGAAAATTATGTGAAAAATATGTTCACTCATGACATAATCAAAGTTTAACAGCACATCAAATTGTCACTCAAAGACACGAAAACAAAACTTGTGTTTTCTCTTACATATGTGATTGCAACATATTAGATGGTTAAATGTCAAGGGAAGTCACATAGTCAAAACTCTCCTTTACTTATCTAGTTTGCCAGACAATCATGCTAGCTAGGATCTCTAAACAAAAAATTTTATTCTTAAGATCTTTGATGCCTTCATAAGTTCAATCAACATATAATTATGAGACGCAATGCCAATAAGGGAAAAGATGGCTGGATTCAGTAGCTTACCATATAAACTCATTTGTGATTAAAGTTTTGTAAAATAAAACATATATATATGAATTATGATAACACATGATTACTAGTAAATTCAAATATATGTTATATAAATATAAATATTTATGTTATATTGTAAATATTTGAACATGAAATGCATGGGCTCAACAAATATATTTTGATTTGTCCAAACATACAAGGGTTCTACTATGAAAACTTACACAATAAATCAAGCTATCATGAGAATGGTCGGTGTCTAAAACTTACACAGATTAAGGCTTGCTTGTTACTTACAACAACATCATTGAGTACATAAGCAGTAAACTACCAAATTGGATGATGAATAGATTGTCTATGCAATTAATAACTTCTAAAGGGGTGTAGTGAAGTTGCAACTACCAAGTACTAACAAGTAACAAAGTAAAAGGTAATTAAGAAGACGGCTGATATATATTTATATATGGATGAGTAAACAATAAGTATTACTTAATTAAGATTTAAATGTTAATTGATTAATAGGTGAACATTAGTTAACAATGCAAGTTCAAACAGGAAATAAAAAAGGCAAAAGGCTTAATGAAATAATAAGTGCATAATAGTACAAATAGATGCAAAAATTATCTAATATAAGTAAAAGACATTCCGTGCCACAAGAAGATATTTAAGTTTTTTTATTGATTTTTTTTGTTTTTTTCAATTTGACTTTTTAACTGTTTTTCTTTTTTCTCTTTTGTATATATATTAAGTAAATGAGACCCGGTGTCATAAGATCATTTTTATGTTCTTTTATTGCTTTTTCCGATTTTTGTAATTTCACTTCGTTATTGTAGTTTTTTTATTTTATTTAGAGTAAATTACCACGGTCCTCGCTGCCACGTTGTTCCCTTGCAAGACTACGGTCTTTAAAAATTGTGATTCACTTTTTAATCTTTTTTTTTCATACGAATAACTTTCAACACCCACAGAAGATTCGACATTGAAGATGGGGATAACAGGACCATCGACAACGAAATTGCGAATTTATGGAAAACTCAAGCAAAATATGCTAGACTAAGTATGTGGACTGAGATCGAAGCCGCTTCTTTTTATGTTTTTATTGTTTTCAGTTGGGCCATTTGATTTGCTTTCGATCCGATTATGAGAGAGTATTGGAATATAATTATGGTTTGGTTACGTTAAGCTATCACACAAAACAAATTAACTTTTAAAATTTATAGTCTTTGATATAAAGTAGTTTTTAATGTTTAAAATATCCAAACGTGCTACAATATCATAAATAAACTTAGTAAAATAAAAAAATTAAAATACACACCTCCAAAGATTACAACTACAAAAATGTAAAATCCAAGAAACATGCAAAACTACGGCCATGATATCTTCATAATTTCACTCCACGTCCACCCTCAATATAATAATAATAATAATAATAATAATAATAATAATAATAATACTCCATCTACACGCCCATATTATTATTTGCACGCTCTCTTTCCCTATATTAACACTCCCCACGAACACCTTCAAACCACCAACTCTTAGATTCCAAATTACTCACCATGGGAAACACCTTAAGGCCTTGTTTATCATGCCTCATTCCTTTCGGGTCCATAGACTTGATCCGAATCGTTCATTTAAACGGTGTAGTTGACGAGATCACACACCCGATCACCGCAGGTGAGGTTCTTAACAAGTACCCAAAATATGTGCTAAGCAAATCGACTACACACGGTGTCGTGAGGCGGATAGTGATATTGTCTAGTAGTTCGGAGCTCAAGAGAGGTGGTATTTATTTTTTGATACCGGCTTCTTCTGTTCCAGAAAATAAGAGAAAGAGGAGGGAAAATGTGGACAAGAGTGTGAAGATCAAGACGGTGTGTGTTTCGGGTGGCGGTGTGGCGGAGAAGAAGGTTAGAAGGCAGAGAAGTCGCCGGAGTGTTGATGGTGGAGATTGGAGGCCTTGTCTTGAGAGTATATGTGAAGAACAATGATTATTTGAAAATTATTGGGGTTTTTGTTTCTTCTTTTTTTATTGTGGATAGTGGTTTTTATTCTTATTTTAAAGAAAATATATACTTTTTTAATTAAATTTTATAAGTAAAGTTATACCAAGAACATGTTACTTGATTACTTGTTAATATATAGTTTTGTAACCTTTTTTTTGATTATTCTTGAAACTTAAGTTAAAATAGTATTTGTACATCTTGAGCTCTTTGATGTTCGATAAAGCTAAACATATAGTATTTGCCATTGCCTTGTTAGGATGCGCATCTTGTGACCCAACTCTGACGTTAAAGCGCGTATAGGTTTGTTAGCGAGTACATCATAGAAAAAGGAGAGTTAATGAGGGTATTCAAAAGGCTTACTCCCAAGAACGTGTCTTCTATGTGTAGTCTTTTATAAGGACTTTACAACGATCCTTGTATACAGATATTATGTGTTCTAGCTTGTTGTGTAATTTAGTAATCTATAAAGGTACTATAGGAAGTGTCAATTTGTATTGTTAACGCCTTTTGCATAATATGGATACTCTTTCTTTTACTAGCTCTTGTCTAATTGATTGTGTTTTATTTTCTGGATCAAAGTTGTTTCAGATAAGATGTTTGGATCTCATATTTGTTTTAGATGTTCGTTCCGTTGTAAATATGAGTTATTTATGAGATGTTTGATCCAACCCATTTGTCACCTTAATTCATAATATAATGATATTGATCAATCATTACTAACGTGCATCGAACATGGCCAAAGGTCCAAAGGAGTACGTACAAAGTGTGTGTCTATTGTATGAAATTGGAAAGCATTGATTGCTAGTTTGTTTAGTCATTATTAAGGAAAAGTACATTTGCATTGACATAAAGACCCCAATAATTTGTACTACTAATCATAGCGAAAGTTTTCATTAGCTTGATGATCATTCTACAAAAGCCTAACAAAACAAAACCCCAATAATTTGAATCTTGGAGAAAACACAAACAAAAACAAAACCAGTGTGTACATTCAAAAACACATGCATAAGATAGAGTTAAGAAGTTTTATATATTTGGTAAAAATGAGTCGATTTAAGTTAAGCAAAAGAATTAAGTGAACTGAAATCGGGTAGTATTTGTTTAAAATGGTCCCATATCTAGTTTTAGTTTATACAACCTAGATTTTATTATGATTTAGACTATAGTAACACATTAATTGCGTATAAATGTTGAATTGCGGGTCAATCCGATGTGACCCCACCTTAAGTCTTAACTCGTAGGCCCGTACAAAAAAATGAACCTTTTAAACCGTAACTTAACTCATTCATTTTGATGCCTCTGTCCTGTCTGCTTGTTTCTAAATTGATTTACAAATCAAACACCAAGACTTAAAACTCAAAAGATAAATTAAGTTTCAAATCAAACATTGTCATTGGGGCCAGGACAAGTATTTGACGTATAGTCCAAAACCAACCGCACCCAAAACCTTCTTGATCACTTAGGTTTGTTCAGATTTGTGGTTTTGATTAATTATTTCTCCTTAAACACATCGCGTGTTTCATTACATGCATTAAATCCAATGTACAGGATAGCGTGTGTGGTCAAGATATATGTGTCTTGCCTAAGTGTCTATGAAACATGAGAAGTCACCAAGAGTTGTCCCGTGTACAAAGAAAAAGCGGTAAAAACACATTATTTTTATAAATAAAAAATCTTGACGGAATTTTGACTCCCGGTTATATACATTTGGATACAGGACGCCTCATTGTTGATGATTCGGACGCTCGGTTGATTGCACCCGGTACAAACATGCTTAAATTTTTACAAATCAACACCATAGTCTAAGTTAAATTTTTTATAATATATATAGCAGTATAATATATGTTTATATGTTGATAAAAGTTAACAATGATAAACTTTTCCATTTTGCTCCTGTATCTCTTTTAAAACGTCCACATCACTGGGACCGACCAAACCACTCGTTGCTCGAACTCGTTCGCCACTCACTCGGAAATTGCTCGCTTGTTTTTTTTGCTTGACTGTAAACGAGCCGCTCTGCTCGGTTCGGTTTGTAAATGAGCCAAGCAACGAGCAAAGGTCTGTTCGGTTCGGTTTGGTTCGGCTCGAATATTTTTAATTTATTTTATATATAATTATATACGAACAAATACATGAATATATAGACAAAACACGTAAATATAAGCTTATAATTTTTTTACGCCTTTAAATTTTTCCTATTCCGTCATTTTATAGCTTTATTTGTTCGCCTCATGTTTTTAGAATACTAGAAATTCGTTTACATGATTATTATATCTCACTTCAAACTTGTTTTAATAAAAATTTACAATTTATTACATGTTTCTCTAAAAATTACTAATCTGTTTATAAACTTTACAACCTTCAAACTTGTTTGTTATTGAAAATTTTAAAGGGTAAGAGAAATAAATAATGATTAAAATCGCTCGATGTTCGATCGAAAAATGCTCGATTCGATTTAGGCTCATTTTGGTTTTCGCTCGGTTCGAATTTCAGCCATTCGGTTTGGTTCGGTTGTAAATGTACGAAGCAACGAGCAAACCTTCGCTCGATTCGGCTCGGCTCATGAACAGCCTTACACATCACCTCCAATCAAACTTTCTATTAAGTTAAACAAGAGTCTTGTTCTTTTGTTAATTTGCACTATTGTTGCAATATATAGGCCCAATTTGTCTTATAAAAAAATTTGGCCCATTGGGCTTCAAAAAGAAGCTGGTAACTGGTAACAACGGTATATAAAATATTAGGCCCAATGTTTTCTTAACACGCTAATTCTTGTACCCCATCTCCTCTCAGATATCGTAGCCGTTCGAACTCCGGCGACCGTACGCCGGCGGTGGAGCTTACAACAATGAAAGATGATACTAGCATTGGTAGCTCACATACACCGGAGAGTGATGAAGAGGTTGGTTTGTTTTTTTAATAATAAAATCTCCAGTTTATATATTATTAATGTGCTATGCTAATTCATTTGGGTGTATTAGCTAATATTTATCTTGTTTAAATACCACATTTACCCTTTTACCCTTCACACTACAAATTTTATACTTTTAGCTTTCACAATTTTTATTATTTATTTATTTATATATTTGTTTTTATAATTTGTGCTTATAGGAGAATGTTGAGCTGGATTCACCCGAAGAGCAACGCCCGACCCGGATGAACAAAGGGAAACGAACAACAACGTCAAGTTTGTCGGATGACAAGATGGATAATACAGTGGGTATGTTAGAAAAACTTATTCGCACATTTGAAGAGGTACAAAAAGATATGATGCGGATGGGACAAGAAACAAACGTGCACAAAGATTTGAAAATCTTGAGTACCAGGACAGATCATCTTACTGGAGATGTTCTTCGAGCAGCTCAAGTGTTACAAGAACGACTTCGTGAAAGACTTAGCAAAAGACGTGGGGTTTAGTGGTTTAATCATGTTTTTTTGTTATGTAATGTTAAATCATATGCTAATTTCACAATGAAAAACATAATGTAAAACCGTTGTTTTGGTTACTTAGGTTTGTTCAGAATTGTTGTTTTGATCATATTTCTTTTGCCTAAAACACGTTGTGTTTTTCATTTCTTGCATTAAGTCCAATGTACAAGATATACGTGTGAGGCTGAGATACATGTTTGCCTAACTGTTTTTGAAGCATGAGAAGTCTGTCACATGTACGGAGGAAAAGTAAAAGTAGTAAAAATGTATTATTTATAAATAAAAAATCTTGACAAAATTTTGACTACATGTTGTAATTGTAGATAGGGCTGCTTGAGTTCGTGAATAGATTTTCAAGCTTAAGCTCAAACTTGAGTTTGGTTCGTTTACTATTTATCAATTATCTTTTAAATAAGTATAATTATATTTATATATATTTTTTCTTTTAATAATTTTATGTATAAAATAATATATGTTAGTTAGTTTCTTTTAGTCATATTTTCATATATATATATATATATATATATATATATATATATATATGGGTTATAATAAAAGAAATAGTTTCATAGGAAGAGTAAGAATAAATCTAAGCCTTTGGATCTATGATCTAGTGGTTGAGATTGGTAGTTTTTAAAGTAACAAATAGTTTCCTAAGATTTAGGATTTAGGCTACATAGTTTCCTAACTCTAAATTTTATGCCATTCCTACTTTTTATACAAAATTATTTCTTTTTATTTTAACCATTTTCTACACATACACACATATATATATATGATGAGTATCATTACAGAACTGTAAAATTATTTAAGAACTTGAAGGAATCCATGAAAACTAACGTTTTTTATAAAAAAATTTTATGTTAATGTTATTTGAGATTGGTTTTATCATTTTTTATATCTATATCTACAATTACAATTTTGAAAATTAGTTTTTATACATATCTATGTTTTGTTTGACACCTATGTAAATTTGTTAGTATATAAATTGTACATATATGTAAACTTGTGATTAATATATGTAATAAAAAATTTTATATAAATTATGATAAAACTACTCTTAAATAATGTTAATATATAAAAAAAATTAAAAAATTGTTTGGTTGTTAAAGGTTCTTAAGAGTTGTTAACTTTTTTAGAATTCTTAAATGATACCAACCCTATATATATATATATATATATATATATATATATATATATATATTAAATTTATATTTTAAAGGACCATATAAATGACAGGCTCATTTAGGCTCGCGAGCCGGCTCGAGCTAGTTTATTAAACGAGCTTAATTTTAGGCTTGAGCTCAGGCTCGGGTTTGATTAATCTCGGCTCGTTTGCACCCCTAATCGTAAATGCCCTGTTGTATACATTTGGACACCTGACGCCTCTTTGTCAACGATTCTAACGCCCCATTGATTGCACTCGATACAAACATGCGTAAAACTTTAAAAAATATACAGTAATAAATTAACTTAAATTTTTATAATATATATAGCAACACAATATACTCTTCCATTTTGCCCTTAGGCCAAGCGTAGTGGGGGACAGGAGAAAGGCGATGGGGGGCAATAAATGGGTGGAACACCGCGACCCGCGGCATAAAAGGGCGACAAGGGGGAGGGGCGACTAGTATTTGTCGCTGGCTGTGAGTGTTTGTTCATTATTATTATATTATATGTGTGTGTGATATACATACATACATACATACATACATACAAGGGCTACAATACCATTACAACCCTAAAACAAAACCCACTTATTGCTTACTACGCGCCACATGACACAAATCGCCCAATTTTGTAGTCCATTCACTACACATAGCCTTAAGTCCTCTTTTGAAACGTCCACGTCACCATAGGCGGATCGAAGACAAGCCCAGTGGGGGTCAGTCACCCACTGAGATTTAATTTAATGAGACTATATTAAGTTTTGTAGTGGTAATCTTGGTAAAAAAAAGAATAAAAAAATCAATTAAGACCCCTTATGCTTTTGTTTTTTAATTTGCCCAATATTTATATTTCTTCCGATCCTATAAAGTGATAAACAAACTCATTCTTTCTTTTTAATGATCGACTAAAAAGATGTTAACTGTTAAACGAAGAAGTTAAATATGCAGATGATTCATGAATATTAAGTTCGATCATTTGGAGAATTAGTTTTACCCTTTGGAACCGCAATGGTGAAATATTTTTTAAGCAATGAAGATGTATTTGTTTTGCTATATTCAGTGTAGTTCGTTTTTATAATTTCATGTAATTTATTTTATTGATTATATTTTACCCCCACTGAGTTAAATGTCTGAATCCGTCACCGCGTCACCTCCAATCAGGCTTTCAATCAAGTTAACAAACGGTCTGGTTCTTTTGTTTATTTGCAATACATGACATTATTGATTATACTTTCTATCAAGTTTAACAACGGTCTTGTTCTGTAATTCTTTTGAAAGGCGGGTTTAAAAACATTAGACCTAACAACATGTTAGGACTGGAGAAAAATTACATTTTGTTTCTACAAATATATCAATGGTACATGATAACCTGAGATACAAAATATCATAATATATCAAATGTTTCTTTTGTCTAAATTTCTTGAATGCCACATCGTTTCTTAAATACTAAAATTCTCAACATTCTGTTGTATTTCATTTGGATAATTTGTTTTCGTATATATTCAGTTTGATTTGTTTTTGTATATTTTGAGATTTTGGAATGATGTCGTAAAATTACGGCTTTGACCTTGACTAACGTGTTCACCAAGCTAAACATTCAGACTCATTATAAAAGGTTTGGGGCGTATTCACCTTGCCTGTTTATAATCAGTTTCTGATACTGATTCCTGTTTTCTGTTCTCTTCTTATTGTTTTGTTACCTCGGACCTATAGTATGAGAATAACATTTGTATAAATAACTAGATCATCGATCTAGCTTTAGACCTTTAGTCTATTTTGGTATAGCTTTAACCTTGATAAAAACATTTGTTTATTCCAAACATTTGGACCTTTATTCCCTTTGTTTGTTTATCATTTACACACGATGTTTCTTCTTCAAGAAGAAACATTACTTTATAATATTATATTTCTTAACAATAAAGAAATACTATTTAATTATATCCCTTGAATAAAACTTGCTTACGTTTCTTAAACAAGAAGAAACTATATTTTAACTATAACCTTTGCTTAAGAAAAGTTATTTTATTCTTAATCGTAATCAAGGTTTGGCTATAACTTCAACTATGGGTCTAAGCCATTTATAATAATAATATAATAACTTAGGCAGAACTCCTTACCTCGCACGAGTATTCGGAGTTAGATATTCCTAAATTTATACGGGCAGCACATCTACTCTATGCACTTTTCTCGAGGCGTTCTTGATCCACCTTCCTTGGCACGCAAATCGAAGCAATGTGTAGTCGTCGGGTCGTGCACGTACTTCGAGGCGGAATGTCGGGTTACTCTTAGTGGCACACACTTCGAGGAAAAACACCAGGTATCTGGCACGGATTACGAGGTGATGTTTGCCGGGTCGGTGGCACGCAAAATGATGTTCGGCACGCAAACCGAGGTAGAGAGAGTGTAATTTCTAGAGAGAGAGAGTGGTTGTTGTGTGTATGAAATGAACCGGACCCCCTCCTATTTATAGCTGATTTTGGATCCCATCGCGGTACGCGATGGGTCCTCTTCCTGGCTTCGTCGCGTACCACGACCGACACAAGTCGACACGTGGTCTGACACATTCTGCCACGTGTCCTGGTATGCTGCCACGTGTCACCAGAGTGTGACACGTGTATGTTGCGTCATCACGGCCCATCGCGGTACGCGATGGCCGTCTTCTTGGACTCGTCGCGTAGCGCGATGGGTCCATATATATTATTTTTCGTTTTTAGTTCTTCATCTTTTGTAGCTTGTCACTTCTGGTCTAATTCTCGTTGTCCAAAAATACTAAGGCGCCAGTTAAAGCGTGCGAAGTGCAAAGTGCGCCACATTGCGCCCAACGCCCTTCGCCGTCGTTGTCGCCTTCGCCATCGTCCTCGCCCGAGCGCGTGCGAGTGCGCGTCGGGTGCTACGCACCCTCCTCGAGGACTACTTGGTGCATGGTATTCATAAAAGAATATAACTATGGAAATTCTCTTCCTTATAAAGAGCTTCCATTTCTTTACTACTTTCCATGTGGGATGGATTCTATATTCCTTATTTATACCTTGGTGGAATGCTTCCACTTTCTTACATTTTCCAATGTGGGATGGATTTTTCTCTTTACTTATTTCCTCCATGTAAGAATACTTAGCTTTAGGAAATATTTTTGTTTCCCTATTTTTCTTATATTTCCTTATTTAATATTTTCTCATTACTTAACTTGAGATTATATTTGATCCCTCAACTTTCCTAAGTTGTCCAATTTGGATCGAAATTTTGGGGATGTTACACGTGCCTAGTCAACAGAGGTCGGGGGCCAACACCACTGGGACGACTTCTAAGGGGGCTAGTAGTAGCGGGGTGAAGTGTTTCAAATGTGGTGAGACGGGTCATCGGCAAGTTGACTGTAAACAGGCGGGTAAGAGGCACTTGTTTGTTGAATCCGAAGATGAACATTATGAAGAATATGAAAAGACCCCAGAGTATGATGAAGAACCCGAGTACGAGGAGGAGTTTGTGACCGGTGATGTGGGGGTGAATTTGGTGGTTAGGCGATCTTGCTATACACCAAAGGCTGATAGAGACGGATGGCTTAAACATAATATCTTCCACTCCACATGTACCATTTTGGGGAAGGTTTGCACGTTTGTTATCGATTCTGGAAGTTGTGACAATCTGATTTCTGAAGAGGCAGTCCAAAAGTTGGCCTTGAAGACGGACAGTCACCACAAGCCTTACAACCTTCAGTGGCTTAAAAAGGGGGGAGAGGTAACGGTCTCTAAATAGGCCCTTGTTTATTTTTCTATTGGGACCACATATAAAGATGATGTTGTGTGTGATGTGGTTCCTATGGATGTGTGTCACTTGTTGTTGGGTAGACCTTGGAATATGATTGAAATATAGAACATGACGGACGGTCAAATTCTTATAGCTTCATGTTTGGTGGGGTAAAGATAACGCTTGTTCCAAGCAAGCCCAAGCAGCTAGCCACAAAGCAGTCGGGTAACCTGCTGACCATTAGTCAGTTTGAAGATGAGTTGGTGGAGGCAGACAATGTGTTTGTTTTGATAGGGAAGCCAGTGGCCGAGGAAGTTGAGATTCCTGAAGCTATGATTCCTTTACTTAAGGAATTTTCTGATGTTTTCCCTGATGAATTGCCGGATGGGCTGCCACCTTTGCGTGACATCCAACATCACATTGATCTGGAGCCTGGTTCACAATTCCCCAACATGCCACACTACAGGATGAGCCCGAGAGAGCCTGCGGAGTTGCGTAGACAGGTTGAGGAGTTGGTTTCCAAGGGTCATGTTCGTGAAAGTATGAGCCCTTGTGTTGTTCCTGCTTTGTTAACTCCAAAGAAGGATGGTACCTGGCGGATGTGTGTCGATAGTCGAGCCATTAACAAGATTATTGTGAGGTACAGGTTTCCTATTCCTCGACTTGATGATTTGCTTGACCAGATTAGTGGTGCCACCATTTTCACGAAGTTGGATTTGAAAAGTGGTTATTACCAGATTCGTCTTTGACCTGGGGATGAGTGGAAAACAGCCTTCAAGACTCGTGAAGGGTTGTATGAGTGGTTGGTGATGCCTTTTGGTTTATCAAACGCGCCTAGTACTTTCATGCGTGTGATGAATCAGTTGCTCAGGCCTTTTATTGGGAAGTTTGTGGTGGTATATTTGATGATATTCTAATTTATAGTGCTTCTTTCAATGAGCATGTCGTGCATGTCAAGAAGGTTTTGGCCTTGCTTCGCAGAGACAGTTTCTATGCGGCAACAAAGAAATGTGAGTTCATGACCCCGAAAGTTTTGTTCTTAGGGTATGTTATTTCAGGTGATGGGATACAGGTGGATGAATCTAAAGTTGAAGATGTTCAAAACTTGCCAACTCCTACCACCATTACTGAAGTCCACAGTTTTCATGGGCTTGCTTCTTTTTATAGGTGGTTCATTCCACACTTCAGTTCCATTATGGCCCCTATGCCAGACTGCATGAAGGGAAAGACGTTTGTATGGACAGAGGGAGCCGAGTTAGCTTTTCAGGTTATCAAGGAAAAGTTCACTACCGCACCAATTCTGGTATTGCCTAACTTTTCACAAGTTTTTGAAATTCATATTGATGCCTCGAAGGTTGGGATTGGCGGGGTCCTCAGTCAAGGAGGTCGACCAATTGCTTATTTTAGTGAGAAGTTAACAGGGGAAAAGTTGAGATATAGTACTTATGACCTGGAGTTTTATGCAGTGGTCCAAGCTGTAAAGCATTGGCGTCACTATTTGTTTCATAAAGAGTTTGTTTTGTTCACTGACCATGATTCTCTAAGGCATATTCGCACGCAAGACAAGATATCTCATAAGCACGGGCGTTGGTTAGCTTTTCTTGAAAAGTTTACTTCTGTGGTCAAACACAAAACTGGTGTTTCAAACCGTGTTGCTGATGCTTTGAGCAGGAGGGGAAATCTGCTTGTTTCTGTGAGAATCAATGTGCTGGGGTTGGACGTTATTCGTGATCAGTTAACCACTGACCCGTATTTTTCAGTTGTGTTGCAGGATGTGCAAGCAGGTCAGAAGTCAGACTTTCTTTTACATGATGGGTTTTTGTTCAAAGGGAACCAGCTATGTATTCCTGACTCCAGTCTTCGGCTGAAAATTATTCAGGAGTTACATGGAGAGGGTCATGTCGGTCATGACCGTACTTTACATTTGGTGCAGTCTTCCTACTTTTGACCTACTATGAGGAAAGAGGTTGAACGTTATGTCAAACGGTGTCGAATTTGCCAAGTCTCGAAAGGCACAACTACTAATGCGGGTCTTTATATGCTTTTACCAGTCCCTTCAAAGCCTTGGACTGACATTAGTATGGATTTTGTGTTGGGGTTACCTCGGACTCAGAGGGGTAACGATTCGATCTTTGTTGTTGTTGATCGGTTCTACAAAATGGTGCACTTTATTCCTTGCAAGAAAACGACAGATGTAGTTAATGTGGCTCAATTATTCTTTCGGGATGTTTATCGTTTGCATGGTCTGCCATCTTCTATTGTTTCTGACCGGGACACTCGTTTCTTGAGTCATTTTTGGCGCAGCCTATAGAAAATGGTGAACACTCAGCTTAGCTTCAGTAGTGCCTATCACCCTCAAACGGATGGGCAAACAGAGGTTGTTAATCGGTCACTTGGTAATCTTTTGCGATGTCTTGTGTGTGATCATGTGAAGTCTTGGGATTAAAAGCTATGTCAAGCTGAGTTTGCTCATAATCATGCTGTCAATAGAAGTACTGGATTTAGTCCTTTTCAGGTGGTTTATTCTGCTCAAAAGGTGCAAACATTCTAACGGAACCCAAAAAGCTAGATGCAAACATTGTTTGAAGTTTTATAACAAAGAAGCAAACTCCAGTTTAAGAGCTCATGTAGAAAGGCCCTCTTGCAAGGTCTTGAAGGACGAATCCGGAAGTAGTTCGCAGCCGGAGATGACGAATCAAGGAACGGTGTTTACGTACGACCTTGAAGCGGTACGTCAACAGTTTGGCAACTTTGTGATTCAACAATCACTTCCTTTCAACCACTTCGACAACCCTCAATTCACGGAGATGATGCAAAAGTATGTTCAACCACGCTACCAACACGTAAGTCGTTCGACCCTTAGAAGAGATATGCTTAAAGCATGGAAAAACGCTAAATCCGAACTAATTTCATACTTTTCAAACTTACAAACTGGTGTGAACTTAACAACGGATGTGTGGTCGGTACCTAATGGTTCGCCCGACTCATACATTTGTGTGACGGCTCATTGGGTTGACCCCCGGTCGTGGCAAATGATGAAACGAACCGTTGCGTTTCAATTGTTTGATTACCCGCACACGGGTAGAAATATTTTTAAACTCTTGGATAAAGTCATTCGACAATACAAGATTGAAGATAAAATCTTTTCAATATCGTTTGATAACGCGTCCAACAATACGGCCGCGGTTGGCCATTTAAAATTAAAGTATAAACCTATTTGTGATGGAGCGTTTTTTCATAGCCGATGCATTGCACATATTATCAACTTGGCCGTGCAAGATGGGTTAAACGTGATCGAAACGCAAAGAAACAATTTTAAAAGAATGTTACGAGATGTTTTTAGCAACAATAAAACATTTTCAAGATACAAAAAATTTTGTGATGAAGCTAATTGTCAATGGTTGGGGCCCAATTGGGATTGTCCAACAAGATGGAACTCGACTTGTGATATGTTTGAGAAAGCCATCCAACAAAAAGAATCACTAGTTGCGTTTCATCAAATAATGTCAAGTAGGGGTAAATGTGCACCGTACGATCCTAGAAACTGGTTATTGATTGAGATCGTTACGGAGGTTCTTCAAATTTTTAAATCTTGCACAACTAGTTTATCCGGGGTTTTACTATCCAACAAGCCCCATTGCTTTACCAAAAATTGCTGTCATGTGCACAAAGTTGACTGAAATTCATTGTAGGGGTGCACCTTATTTTGATATGGGTGCAAAAATGAAAGAAAAATTTATAAAATATTTTCAACAACTACCCGCTGTTTTGACCTGTGCGGCTGCGTTAAACCCTTGCATCAATGTTGGTGGTGTTGAAGCTTTAATAGAAAAAATTTGTGATGAGCTAGGGTTAAACGACGATCAAAACCCCTATTATAGCCAAACTTTAAAGAATGATTTCAACACCACATTGGCAAACATGTATGATGTTTACCTTACAAAACACGGGTCGTCTTCCCAAATTCATGACTCGTTAAGAGCTGTTGCCCAATCCCAATCCCAAACCGACCTTGAAATGGGGATGTACTACATGATTTGGGAAGACGCCGGTAAACGTCAAAGGGTAAACACCCCAAGCAGTGAACTTGGAAGGTATGGTGGTACCAACTTTGTGAAACACATGACTCCGGATGAATTTAGAAGTCTTGATTTGCTGGCTTGGTGGAGAGGTAAGGAGGATGAGTTTCCGATCCTCGCCGCCATGGCCAAAGATTTACTAACGGTCCAAGCTTCCACGGTAGCTTCGGAGTCTGCTTTTCCTGTTTCTGGCAGGGTTATATCGATTAGGAGGACTCGACTCACTCCAGCAGCTGTAGAGATGTCGATTTGCTACAAGGATTACTTGGACTCTTTAGACAGGGCACAACATCAACGCTCACTCGAGGGGGAAATGGACTATGAGGCGGCCTTGTATGAAGACGAGGTCAATCAAGGACACATTCAACCAATGACCGATGAAGAAGCCGCGTACGACGATTACCTAAGGAATAGCTCGGGATCGGGTAGCGAAGAAAATGAGTAACAAACATCAACTTGTTAATGTAATCGTGTCTAAGCATTCTTTAATGTTTGTATTTTTGAGTTACGAATATGCGATAACGATTTAATGTTTGTATTTTTAATGTAAAAGCTATAAATGAAAGTTATGTGTTTTTAATCTTCCAAACAAAGAATGCTAACAACGAAACCCTAAACCCTAAACCCTAAAGAAAAAAAAAAAAAAAAAAAAAAAAAAAAAAAAAAAAAACCGGTTAACCGGTTAGACCGGTTATTAAAAACCGGTTATAAAAAACCGGTTTAATAACCGGTTCTAACCGGTTTTTAAACCGGTCCAAACCGGTTTGGCCGGTTTGAGTTTTCAGCAATAAAAACCGGTTAATAACCGGTCCGGTTATTAACCGAACCGGTTTTTTTCTGGATAAAAAAAACCGGTCCGGTTAATAACCGAACCGGTTTTTTCAAAAAAACCGATTTGTGCACCTCTAGCCACGGGGTCCCCTTGACCTGATGTCACTTCCTGTTCCTGGTTCTGTACCTAAGAAAGTGAAAGATTTTGTTGAAGGGCTACATGAGATTCATAAAGATGTGAATGACAACCTGGTTCAAGCCAATTCAAAGTACAAGCAGGCTGCTGATAAAAAACTAAGACAAGTTGATTTTGAAGTAGGAGACTTTGTGTGAGCTGTTTTAACTAAAGATCGTTTTTCAGTTGGGGAGTATAACAAATTGTCAGCCAAGAAAATCGGGCCAGTGGAGATTGTGCAGAAAATAAATCCGAATGCTTTCCGTCTGAAGTTACCAAGTCATATTCGTTGTTCGGATGTTTTTAATGTCAAACACCTGCTGCCATTTTATGGGGATTCGTCTGATGATGATGTCACTGCAGATTTGAGGTCGAATTTTGTCTATCCAGTAGGGAATGATGAAGGCCCAAGCATTGACGAACATGCCATGTTATATTTGGAGGCCCATGATCGTGTCTCCAAAGGTGGCCCACGAAAACGGGCATAACTTGGCCCACGAAGCTCCGTTTCAGGCCTATTACCAGTCAAATCGAAGCTTGAGACGAGGAGCCCATTGTGACAAACGGCATACGACGGTTTGGCCCCTGTCCGAAGCCCAAAAACGCCTCCTAAATAAAGTTTTGGGCCTTTTTATTTTTTTTCAGCACTTTTTATCTTTTTGTTTTTGGGTTTGTGTTTGGCCCATGGCCCATTTTAGGCTCATTTCATATTTGGAAGTCTTTTTATATGCTTGTAATGTAATTCCAAAAGTTAGACTTGAATTTTTTAATAATTAACTTTTCTCTTCATTTTCCCTGACCTTTGGGTGGGATTTTTAGGGTTTGGAAGTTCATCACGGTATTCGATTGAATCAACGTGATTCGATCTTCTGTTTGGTTTTACCGCTGCATCACTAACTATCTATTTTTTGTCCTATATTTGAACCAAAAGAAAACCAAGCGACTTAATATCCCCAATTAACTCTTCGATCTTAATCTCTTTTCCTTCAAAAACCTTTTCATTTCTAGCTTTCCAAATTCTACAATAAGCGATTATTGTTCTTGTTAATGTTTTAAAAATCTTTCTAATTATATAATTATTTTTGTACTCCACATGTCATATTTGTGTTTGTAACTTAGAATCATTTTTCATAATCACATTTCTATCTTCCTTCTTCATCACTAGACTTTAGTTTCAGTATTCCACTAACATTATATGGTCACCATCATGACAAGTGCCTTATAATGCATGTCATCAACCAAAGTCAACGTTTTCCCTTGACTTTCCATTAGCTTGTAACCAAACAGGCTATCATACTC